>NC_051156.1:132354422-132385948 GCF_013339745.2 Dermacentor silvarum | reverse complement strand
GGTCAACACGACGACAAAATGCAGGACTTCCTCGAATCCGAGGGTACATTTCCCGGAAAGTTGCATTTCTTGGCGAACCTCAATATATTATTATTTTCGTGAGAGCTTACTGTGAAAAGATCGATTTTTGATAACAAACTGCTTTGCTGTTATTCGCACCAAGGTTGCACTTGCGTGCGCGATATTCTCGCAAGAACCTGTGATTACAATGTCGCAGTTTCTCAAGGTCTGAGCGAATGCCTTCTCAAAAGCTCACATTACAGAAGAAAAGGAATTCGTCAAAGCTGAAATGGTTGTTCTCTTCTTATATCGTCAAAACTGCTGAAGTATTCGCTTTCAGTGCCGCCGATGTTTCTTCTACATGCTATTCTAAGGTAGCAAAAAACCGTCGACACGAGATGAGTAACATACAGGACTCCGATTCCAGTCCTGAAAGCAAAATGTCCATCACTACTTGAACGTGGCAGGTGCATAAGGTAGGCACAATGAAAGTCTCCTTGAACTTGTGTCACAGACCCCATGAACGAGGCGCAGACGCCGGTCAAATTCCAAAGCCGACTCATCAGCTTCCGAAGATAATCCCACGAAAGCAAGGACAATTAAGAAGGGCCCTCTGGTGCGCCAGTGAACGCCGGTTGCTGTCCAAAGACCGAGTCAGAGCCTAGAGCTGTCAAAATACAACAAAATATATTCCTTCACAAAAGGCAGTTACACACACACGTGCGCACTTAGGCTAGACGCAACCACAATACAAGTCAGATGGGTATTAACAAACACAAGAAAACAATTCACAACAAGCTCTAAGAGTCCAACACGTAAATTACAAAATGAATAGGAACACTAAGTGTCCAATCGTATTCAGCCGTGTTGGTCTTGTCAGACGATCTCGGCGTAGCTCGGGCTAATCTCGAGGAAACTTCTTCCGGAAATGCAGACGCTCGATGAACTCGTTGACTAGTTTACCGGGGAATCCCCTTCTTCCGCAGACGGTCAGTCTTCACGTTATATCTCTTTACCGGAGCGGTCTGAACTGAACTCCTCTACTGAGCTGACTCTGATTCTCGCACCGGCGGTTATATAGCTTCCACAGGCGTTCTCGAACTTTCCCATCGGAGTCGTGATCCCGTAGCATGGTCAAAGCCTGGGAATCTTCTAGTCTTTTCTCATACGTTCGACCGCCGCCGTCGGAGCGCCGTCGAGGGGTTGGTGAGTCATCCTGTTGGCGCGCGCTCACGCTGTAGTAATCTCTTTCGACTCGCTGGGCGAGAAGGTGTCTCGGCGCGCGCATGTGCTCTCTCCTGGTTACCGTCACCTCGACGTCTTGACTCCGTGGGTCACGCGGCCTGTTTGAGCATACATGCGCTCTCCCCTCGGTTGAAGTTGCCGTGGGGCCGGCGTGTTCTTCCGGGGCTTGCGTGACACGCTGCGTGCGCTTTGATTAAGCGCTCTTTGTGAGAACTTGTACTGCCCATCCGGTTGTAACAAATGCCATCTTTGCGCGATCTCGTCCGTGCACTTCCATCGTCCTGTACCACTTTTGAAGTGTAGGTAGGAGAAAACTTCGCATATCGTAGTGTATCCAGAGTGTATTCAATTCTTGAAAGGGAATAAGCATGCAGCTTCATGGTGGGCATGGAAGCTTCCATAACAACGCAGAATTGCAAGGTCTGTTCCTTTTCCCTAGAAGGGGACGCCCTAGAAGGGGAATACAGGGGACGCTGAAGGACTTGCCGACAGCTGGAACAAGATGGCACACCAACTAGCCCGGTCTCATCACCTACTGCACCTAAATTACGTTGTCTTTTTGTCTTTAAGCGCGGAGAGTGCCTTGGTTACGCTCAAACTGTGGATTATTCAATGTTCTTCGATGCTCCCGACGCCACACATTCGACATCCCTCGCCACGGTCGACAATGTGACTCGACCGCCGTTGGAGTGCTTGGATCCGTCAATCTCCGGTGATTTGACAACCACACAAACGCGCGCAACTTGCCAGCCTGCTACGCGAATTTACCGCCTCCTTCGACGGCCATCAACATTCTCTCGGCCGCACAACCACAGTGTCGCACAGCATCGACACCGGTTCGCACGCCCCACTCCGGCAGCGTCCTTACCGTGGCTCAGCTTCTGAACGCCGCGTCATCGACGAAGTGAGCGATATGCTTCGGCATGACGTGATTCAACCGTCCCATAGCCCGTGGGCATCGCCTATTGTCCTAGTAAAAAAGAAGATGGTTGTATTCGCTTCTGCGTTGATTACAGACGTCTTAAACAAAATTACGCGCAAAGACGTATATCCCCTACCGCGCATAGACGATGCTCTTGACTGTTTGAAAGGTGCCGAGTTCTTTTCCTCTTTGGATTTGTGGTCTGGATATTGGCAAGTCACCATGGCGTATGCTCAACCGCTCCAAAACCGCATTCGTCACACCAGCCGAATTATATGAATTTAATGTCATGCCATTCGGCCTGTGTAATGCGCCCTCTACTTTCGAGCGTATGATGGACGTATCTTGCGCGGGTCTCAAGTGGCACACGTGTTTGTGCTACCTAGATGATGTCCGTCTTCTCACCTGATTTCTCGACTCACCTACAACGACTAAAAGAGGTATTAAGCTGTCTGACTAAGCCTGGCCTGCAACTTAACATTAAAAAATGCTTCTTTGCTGCTCGTAAGCTTACCATCTTAGGCCACCTCGTATCCAAAGAAGGCGTGCTTCCGGATCCTGCAAACCTCCGTGCAGTTGCGGAGTTCCCCAAACCCACTAATCTGAAGACACTACGCAGTTTCGTCGGCCTCTGCTCCTATTTTCGCCGCTTTGTGACGAACGTCGCCATGATCATCGCCCCTTTGACTCAACTGATGTCTGGAGACAACGCCGTATCCGCCTGGTCGAAAGCGTGCAATGACGCGTTCACGACCCTTCACTGCTCACCTCTCCTCCTATTCTGCGACATTGTGACCCCGCTGCTACAACTGAAGTCTATACAGATGCTAGTGCAGTCGGCCTTGGGGCGGTTATTGCCCAACCCAAACGTGGTCTTGAGGAATACGTCGTAGCTTATGCTAGCCGCACGCTGACAAAGTGGGAGTTCAACTACTCTGTTATAGAAAAGGAGTGTTTAGCCATACTCGGAGCCCTTACGAAATTTCTAGCTTACTTATACGGCGGCCAATTTGATGTAGTAACGGACCACCATGCGCTGTGCTGGCTCTCCTCATTGAAAGACCCCTCTGACCGCCTCGTACGCTGAGCGCTCCGTTTGCAAGAGTGCGACATTCGGGTCGTATACCGCTCTGGACGCAAGCACACAGATGCCGACGCTCTCTCCCGCTCGCCAATTTCATCGGACGTACACAGTATTTGCCCACTCAACTTTGTACTCTCAGCACTTGCCATCGATGACATGCGTTCTTAGCAGAGCAAGGACCCGTGGATTTCTTCGCTTTGGAGTTTCTCGCTGATCCTGCCACTGTTACGGCATCTAGGACTCTACAGCGGCAGGCGCATCACTTTGTTATTCGCGACCAAATCCTCTATCGTCGCAACTATCTCCTCGAGGGTCTGCAATGGCTCCTAGTAATTCCGAGTGATCTTCGGGCTGATTTATGCACATTGTTTCACACTGAGCCTCAATGTGCTCACGGTGGCGTGTTGAAGACCTACAGCCACCTTAGGCTCCGGTATTACTGACCTGGCATGTACAAGTTCGTTCGCAAGGTCGTCCGCTGCTGTCTCCGACTGCCAGCACCGAAAGTCGGTCCATACTTCCACTGCCGCACCCTTGCAGCCAATTTCTTGTCCATTCTGTCCTTTTGATCGGGTCGGTATCGACCTATACGTCGCGCTTCCTCTGGTAATTTGAGTGCAATCTTATCGCCTATACCGTTTATTCAGGTTAAAGAGGAATCTTCTTGCCATGATTTTTTTTAACTTGAGCAACGCGCACGCGCGGTGGCAGCGCCTTTAAAGAAACAGTCCTGACGAATGTTTTTTGACGCGGCCATTATATCAACAAAACAAAGACTCGCCAATGGAAAAACAAAAAGAAAAAAGAGAATGTTTTTCACCTTTCGGCACTGAATACCGATGCATTGGCTCCCGTATTTGGTGCTGAAACATCAAAAACATTGCCGTGTTTCTTATTCTTCGATTCGCAAGTGTTCGTTTTCTTCAACTATGTTGTTCCCTCGCCAGACGAGGTTTCGTGGAACCTTCAATTAAATATCAGGAATACACTATAAATTTTATTCCTTGACATATCATTCGCCCCTATAGCGGGGACTACCTGGAAAATTCGCTACCAACTGCAGAGATTTGTTTTTCGTTGCATGGTATCCTAATAATATTAATGGCTAGACTATAGGAACGTCACAAAAGCGCATAAGATCGGCATACTACAAGTGATGGCGTTGACGGCGTTTAACACGGTATGTACGGCTGCTTCCTCGCTTGCTAAAGATATTAAAAATGCGCGCGAGTGTTGGAACTTGTGCGCACTAGTATTCCGTCGTAAAAATAATTGCCAAAAATCTGGAATGTATGGGTACCAGCTGACATCACCTGCAGCCCGCGGGTAGTAATGAGATGGGCAAGAAAGCCACCTTTAGAAAAAAAGGGGCAATGCTTGCAAGGTATGTGTTAGTGCCTGCCTTAGAATTACCATTCGCATAATTGTCGAAACAAGGGCGCACGTAATTCAATTTTTCCTGGTCGCTATAGTGTCTTTAGCATGTCCTTACAAGACACGTTGAAGAATGATTATCTCAACGTCAACATAGGGAGAAGCGTGGAATGTAACAGACGTACCTGCGTGCAAGTAGGGACTTCTCGCCGCCTGATTCATGACCTTTCGAACATGCTCATAACACACGCTTGTAACGTGCTCCTCGATGGGGGCAATTCCGTGAAGGAGCAAGGTTGGCACTGTATGCACAACGAGCTGCCTATAGATGCTCCAGGCGACCAGGTACCGTAGCCCGTTTTCGCCCACCAACTTGTCTTCGAACAGCTGCACGAGAATTCTGGACACATGTCCTTGATGAACAATTAGGTTCCAACCATGATAGGTGCCGTTAGTGTACTTGTAAAAAAAGGTCTCCCAGTCACCTGGTTAGAATGGAAAGATGAAATGGCAAGGGGTTATTATCAGAGCAGCGGTATTGCATTGGCATATTTTTTCTCATACTTCTCAAGTGAACGGATTTTTACAGGCAACGATGTAGTTATAGGAACAAAAACACATGACAGCTACAATTGCGTCTGACCGATTTTGATATGTATAGTAACGTGTTAACAGTTGAAATATGTAGATTAGGTGCATCTTATGATGTGCAAAACTGATTATCTCTTTAGAGTGCAGCTCACAGGCGCCCTTCCCTGCAGCGGGTGTCGGCGTCGGCGTAACTGAGCGAACGAGCACAACAAAAGGAGGAAAGAGCAAGTGCAGATAAAAGACAGCTGCAGCTAAGAGCGCGACTAGGAAAGCGGAGGAGGAGGTTATGGCGAAAGCGTGAGAAGAACAGCATAATGTGGCGCACTACGGGCTTTCCGGCGACGATGGCTACGAGATGGCGCCACAGTAGCGCGTCGTCTATATGGAAACAAAGCGCTGCATGACCGGAGGTCCTACTGCGGCGGTTTCTGTGAATCGCGCCCAGGCGTTGCCGAGACAGTGGCGCCCCACTTCGCTCCATTTGTAACATGCCGCACGAGACAGATTGTCCGCGCCAGCCAATATATCGCGAAATTTGAGCGGCGCTCAAATTTCGCATTAAGGAGTGTCGTAATCATCGCTGAACTTTTTTAAACTGCGGAATACTTTAATAAACAGAAATGCAAAGTAAAAAGACATTAATTAATTTTTGATTGGAAAGTCGACCATGAGAAAATAGAAACGCCACGTCGTGGTTGTGCAAAGCGCGAAATCCATATTTAATTTTACTTCACGCTTGTACGAGTGCATTTCTCTTAATCTTCCTCAGATTTCCGGAGTCCTCTGTAAAAATAATGCGAACTCTCCGGACTATTGTATAGCAGCAATGTGGCGCCAGCGAGGATTGCTGGCGATCCGTTACAATTTTATACGGCTTTAACAACAAGTCATGCATCAACATGCTCCCCAGTCCTCCCTGCTTCTTGCTTCCTGTTTTGCATGGTTAAGAAAAGTGCTTTCGGGCCCGGCACGACTTTTTACACCTATTGAGCCACCGTTGCTTGTCAGGAATCCAATAACCAGCAGCAGCAGCTAATGCATACATGTATGTATGCAGGTTGAAGGCTTCATCCATCAATATTTTTACCTCCTGTGCAAGACGACACTACACTATGCCAGCGAACTCCTTGAATGACTAATGTGTGCCATTTTAAAAGAACTTGACATTTGCGGCTGTCGGATCCATATATTTCTCGAGCCAAATAAACGTTAAAGCCTTAATGCATACTACTCGAATATGCAATCATCCATTCAATAATTGTCTGAGCACTTGCAAGCCCAGATCTTTCCGATTGTTCAACACCTGTTCCAATTTTTTGCCGTATTGCAATTTTCATTGCGATCGTAATTATATGGACACTCCAAGCACATTTCTGCCGTCTCCGTGAGGTTTCGTATAACCTCCGAGGCCGATAAAATTGTCACCGTGCGCCGTACGCTGTGTGTGCGAGTGAAAACGTACGAGGGTGAACCTGCAATCGCGAGCCAATGTAGCGCACGCACGGGAGGAAGGCAGGCCGGAAGTCTTCTCTCGCGCGCGAGACACGAGGGTGAGGCGACGGAGAGGGCGAACGAGGGAAGGGGGTGCGTTCTGCTCCGTCGGCTTCTGGTCACAGAGCGTGGGCGCTGTACCTTGAAAGCGATCTGCGATGTGCGCGAAGTGCGCCGCCGCGCGGGCCTCATCTTCAAAGCGATCTGCGATGGGACAAAGTGCATGCGCCGAGTGCCGGTAGCTTCGTATGCGCTTTGCTTTTGACGTTTAGTTCGCGTTGAAGCGAGACGAGAGATAGCGTGAACGGGAATTTCCCGCTGCTGCGAGCGCCCATTCTCACTCCAGCGTTTTCACAGCGAGTTTCCGCGGTCACCAAGTGAGATGTGTCCATGTTTACCCGTGCGCGCCTGACACTGTGCTTGTCTATTATATCAGAGGCTCCGCAACAGTCACCACGCCGCACGCATTTTGAGCTAACGCGGGCAAAACGCCGATGGCGTCGACAACAGTTCTGCGTGTTGTTGCTACAAAGCCGCTCACCTTACTTCGTATGACATGCTGTGTTGCTATCGCATTCATTGCTTCGCCTTAGGGCGAAACTGTGACATTTTTTAGTTAGTAGCTGATGTTTACAACTTTATACGGTCCATTAACTCCTACTCTTGCTTTGTATAGCTCTGTATATTTGCTGTCACAATCGATGCTTCGCCTTTCGGGCGAACTGCAACTTATTTTAATTTATTCAGAATCCAAAATATTGCACATGCCAAACAGCACGTTATGTCGTCGCCCTCTAGGCGTCCACTATTTTGACAAAGAAGAAGGAAAAATTTAGGAGAGCGCATTACGTCACGCAGCCAGGCATGGCAAGCCAACGCTCACTGAAGCCAGTCCCTTTGCTCAGTGGTGCCCAACACGTGGACCTCTCGCGTCGAGATCACGTAGAATTCAGATTTGCTGAGACATTTGGTGCCAGGTAGTTTTTAATTTATGCGCGCTCGGCCGGCAGCTGCTCAGCTACTCGGCAGCTAAGCCCGTATCTGGCCACATTTTTCTCTGAATGCATTGTGCCGCTTCGGTTGTTTCCTGCAAGGCATATCTTCCGCCCATTGGGGGAGTTGTGAGAAGTTCACAATCCAACCTCAGCGCAGTTACGCTACAGGTATACTTCGGCCGAAGTAAACAGACCATTGTGTGCGATCGTATGCGATATGTATTTGTCACATTTTTAACCGAGGACTTGGCCGTGTGTATTTTGCCCTGTTATGCGAGCATTATTCATTAGCATTTTTGCTGGATCATTGGACATTCGCATTTGCCACATATCTAAATGCAGAAAGATGTGTGCACCAAATAGAGTACCTTCTTTCGCACCTGGCGCACCAACATATCCGTGTTGGTGCTCTGATTTTTCTTGCTTCAAATGTGAAGGTGAGTTGCATTTGCTCTGTACGTGCTGCGTATCTGGTGTTACATAATTTAAGCGAAGGTTTACAGGCTCATTACTGTCAGGGTTGATGTACGCGTACGAGGTCTCATCAGCATTGGCATGAGCGTCGTCTTCTTCCGCAGCTGGCTCGTTGGCGCCGCTGGGGTTGCACTCGTGCTCGTGCCACTGCTCCCGCGTTCGTCGTCGTCATCTTCTTCCACAGCTGCCTCCGTTGCCGCTCATCATTCCAGCGTAGAATTTCACTTCTCTTCTGTCGTCGTAATGGGGAGGCCGCGCTTTCGGGAGTATGAGTCATCCCTTAAGTGGGTATGGCCCATTCATTGTCTTACGTGACGGACAGATTTAATTTCGAAGCAACTTAATTTCGAAGAATCGCCAGTGGCAATGGCGGGCGAATGCTTCTAACCAACCCGCCGAGCAAACTCGAGCCATCCAACGCAAGCGACAACAGCGCCGAGCAGAAAATCGTACAACACAACGGAAGGAAATGTAGCATGAAAAGGAAGGAAACGTAGAAAAGGGAAGGGCAAGTAGTACGAAAGGGAGGGAAATCTAGTGCGTCAGGTACACACACGTCAAGTTTCGCTTGCTCCCATTTTGTCAACAGGGGAAAGGCTAGTAAGTTGTTTACAGCGAAGCTGCTAAGGGCTAGCTCCCCTAGGATCGTTACCGCGTGTAGAAAGAAAGTATCATTATCAGTATTTCTGCTCCATGTGCGTGGCGATTTCTCGTCAGATGTGCCTTAGCACAGGTGTCAAAACGGATGACTAACGTGAATGATAGGTCATGACATCAACAACATCACACGCTCGTCAGTTGCCTCACAATTACCGATAATGAAATCACGTGTGGCGCATACCCTCATTGGACATGAGGGTATGAGGCAGGGACAGGAAAGAAAGAAGTTAGGAAAGAAGGAAGGAAGGAAGGAAAGAAAGAAAAAAGAAAGGAAGGATGAATTGAAGAAAGATAGAACGAAAGAGAGAGAAAGAACGAAAGATAAAGAAGGTAAGAAAGAAATCACGTGTGACATACTACGCATACATATGTGGGTATGAGCCGTCGAGAGCAGGAACAGGAGAGATCTCAGAGGATCCTGACGGTGCCGTGCTGTGTACCGCTGCTATGAACGCTGTGGCTCCTACTCTAGCCTATGACTATGGGGCGGGCTTGGCGCAGAAAACGCCCTATAAACTTGGCCATCGCGCCGGGCTAAACAAGACGCCGGTGTCCTTGCTCTTTGACGAACGTGCCGAAGACGCTCAATATAATCACTAATGATAATATTAAAACAAAGTTTTCATGCCTCACTGATTCTTCCGGGAGCGCCGAAAACGCACTGCGGGAAAGCGAACTTACACAATGGAACTATCTGCGCACACAATAGAACAATGGCGCACGACATGCGTATCGAAGAACACTACACTTCACATTCGCAGTTGCACTGATAAGAACAATGCGAACTGCAACGCCACGCAACCCCGAAGAACTGTTTATATCTGTACTGCATTACGCGCGTCACGCAATGAATTCCCGGCCGTCACGATGGGCAGGCCGCGGGTGCAGCGCACGGCAGAGCAGGCTGCCCTACGCGAACGTAAGCGCGAGCGCGATCGTGCCCGTAAGGCCGATCTCGTGTATCTGCAACGGCAGCGCCTCTGACCTGTGCAAGCGTAGAGTCGTCGGGGAAAATTTGAGTGTACGCGTGTCATCAACGGCTACATGGCCTAAAATAAAGGCTATGTAACTTATCGAAATGTGTCTTGACTCATCATCCAATTAAAACAAAAAACTACAATCCTAAACAAGGAATCAAATCACATATGCATCGCAGCGGGTCGCTCAGCATTTCTTGGGTTCGGTTGCGTGGTTGTTGGCTTTGGACTTTGGCTGATTCAGTTTGCAAGGGATAAAGCTTCGCGTTCAACCATCTTTCTTTAATAAAGGGGCTTTGATTTTTATAAGTTCACTATAGCAATATTCACTACAGCAGACCCACCATATTTACAGCTTCACTGGCTTCCATCTTCACAGTAGCGGAATGGCTCTGGATTTTTTGTTTAGACCTTTCAAGACAGCACCTGGACCATTAGGGTTACAATAAACACAAGGCGCCGGGGAGCGGTGACATCAGATCTTACACTTTTTAGGTCAGCGTTTGGTTGTCTCGATACCGAACTGTGGGCTGTGCTTTTTTTTTCTTTCTCTCTCAATCGTCGGGCGGCATATTTATGCAATGTGTCCAGTGCGACGTCGTGATCAGGAAAGCCATCTCCGGCTGCATACACGATGTTTATGGGTGTATAAGAACGCTTTCTGCTAACGTCGTGCTTAGCAGCCCAACACCGTAGCCACTAAGAAACCAATGAGGGTAAAACGTGCAACATGTATCGACGAACGAAAGAGAAAGGTGCACTCCAACTCATAAACTAAACTTTGTTTTATCCCTCACAAGAGAACTGACCAGTTTGCAAAGCAGTTATTAGCCTCCCTTAATAAATGATGGATATGCGTGCTTAGCTTCTGAAATGAAAATAGACATTGCTATGCAATTTACTGCAACACGAGCTGCAGCGCACAGTTACCGCGAGAGCAGTCAGCCCAGCAGTGAAGCAACTGCGCGAACCTTTCGGAGAGGCCAGCAATATTGGCCTGCTTCAACATCCGACTCGCTTGAAAGGCTTTATATCTGATGCGGCTCGCCGAACGGACGCGCATAGAGCAACATCGTGATTCGGCGCCTCAATCCAGAAACTTGAGTGCCGCATTAAGTGAAAGTGCGGCGGTTTTGTGAAAGCGCCGCGAAATTGCGAACAGTTAGAGATCATCCTCGCCGGCGTGGACCTGGAGACCCAGAGGGTTCTACTCGACCAGTCCCGGCGAGTAGCTCTGGCCAGTGGAGGCTTGGATTAGGGACCCACCTACCCGCTCCCATCACCTCTTTCCTTTTCATTCAATTAAATGTTATTCTCTCTCTCTCTCTCTGTGTACGTGTTTCTCGAGTAAACGTGCGTAAACCAGGAATGCGGGTTCAATGCTAAATTAGCAGGTTACAAACCCTTTGCGGGGTTGGGCAACGATACCCAAGTGACTACCTTTGATAAGAGAAACATTTCAACGCTGCAGCACGACGGGGAATGCGCGGATCGAGCATGCTTTGGTAGAACTCATGCCTCGTAAACGCAAAGACAAGAATCGTGTCATCTTGAACTTGCATAGTGTCCCCAAGCAGCGCAAATGTGACTTTGGCGATCTCTTTATGAGAACTAAGGTTATTTCGAAAGCAGTCACTTTTAATAGCAGGCGATTTTAACGCGCACCATCCGACATGCGGTTATAAATTCTCGCAGGTTAAAGGCACAAATCGTTTGGATAAAATTCAACACGGGCTGATCCTCATTACGGACCCCATGAGGGCGACGAGGAAGGCAAACACAGTATGCGAGGACACAACTACACATCTAACTTTGGTCGGTAGTGGCATCACTGCCAAATGGTGCAACACCTGGGAATACCTAGGCAGCGAGCACAGGATATTAGAGACCATAGTTGAGAATGGCTCACCGGTGATCAATAAGAAGAGAGCTGAGGCTACAGATTGGGATGCCTTTAAAAGTATCAGGTCAGGACAGAACCCGATAAGTGATATTTATAATTAAATCAGGGGGTTTATTCAATCTGTTCAGGGCACTACTGAAGAGATTCAAATTGAAGGTGATAAGGAAGCTATTGATAGACATCTCGCGAGTTTATGGAACAAAATGTTGTCGCAGTTTCACCCGAAAGGCGAAGCATCAATTGCGACAGCAAATTAGTAGAGAGCTACACGGAGTAAGGATAGTAGTTCTATCAGCTGTATAAATTTGGGCATGCAGCAGCACCGGCAACACGCAGAACTGTTATCGACGCCATCGGCGTTTTGCCCGCGTTCGCATCAAAGGCGCGCGGTGTTGGTGACTGTTGCCGGTGCCTCTGGGGGAGGCTCGGAGCTTTTCGACGAGATCAGAACGGGACACTCGTCGAACAGCGTCGGAAGTCTTTATCAACTTCTTGCCTCACAACGTTTTATTGCGATAGCAATTATATGGACACTCAAAAGCAGCTGCCGTCGGCGTCGCCGTCGCCGTCGCGTGATTCCGTGGTCAATGGAGATGAAATCGTGACCGCGCGCCGCCGAACGCTGTATGTGCGAGTGAAAGGGCACGAGGGACGCGCTCTTTCACGGGGAGTGAACCACGGCGGAGAACAAACGCGCGTTCCGCTCTTGCTTAAGGGCTGCAGAAGTAGGCGTCTCCCTCCTTTACAATCCCATATATGTGGAGCCCGCCCCCGATGCCGAGAGGCCGTGGGGGAGGGAAGGAAGGGGGAGGGAAGGGAGGCGACGGCTGCGGCACCAAGTGCCTATTTATATCAGAGAACAGTCACCAACGCCGCTCGCATTTTGAGCGAACGCGGGCAAAACGCCGACGGCGTCGACATATATACATAGGCATTTGGTGCCGCAGCTAACGTCGCCTCCGCTCCACACTCCCCCCCCCCCCCCCCCCGCCCACGGTCTTTCGCGCATCGGAAGAAGTCGCGTTTGCTCTATATATATGATGATTGTAAAGGAGGAAAGCGACGCTTAATTCTGCAGCCCTTCATGGCGCACGGCGCAGAACGCGCGTTTGCTCTCCGCCGTGAGTTCTGTCCCCGTGAAAGCGGGTGGCCCTCGCGCCATTTCACTCGCGCATACAGCGTACGGCGCGCGGCGACGATTTCATCGCCATCGACGTCATACGGAACCCCACAACGACGGCGACGGCGACGCCGATGGCAGAAATCCGCTTTGGAGTATCCATATAAATGCTATCGCAATAAAAGAAAGATTTGGAACGAAATATCAGCAAGAAAAGAGGTGACAGGAAATACCGGACAGTGCCAACACGGTCATCTCTTGTTCTCGATGGGCGTAGAATCCGGGCTATCAGGCGGTAAAGTTGCAGGAATCTCGGACCAGGCCATGGTGTCCGAGTCGGCGCCGCGTTGTAGTTCTTGGGAAGCTACTCCTCACAGTGGGGTGACTAACTCGCGACCGGGCGTCGGCGCAGCCTTAGGCCGAGAGCCCCCGCCACGAGGCGCAAGTCAGAATCGGCCCTAAAAAGCTGGAAAATAGTCCTAGTGGTGTTCACAGGTAGTTATCAATTTCACGAAAACAGTTGTAGCTGTTTTGGTAGAGTTCCCGTCGAAATTCCGTGGCTTCAGCCAAAAGTTGGCGGAGCCGTCTTGCTAGAGACAAAAAATCCGAGCCGGCGTAGCTGCGCTAGTACAGCGTCCAGGCCATCCATTGTGTTTATTGATTGCACGCAGTCGGAACAGTCCGTAAATCATTGCAGCATGCTCTCCAAGAGTATTGCAACATCTTACTACACCATGGCTGTACCAATCACGTAACGTAGAGGCCCCTGCTAAAGTTCCGGTTGTAAGATAAGCTATCGTTTGCTCCCAACCGGATGTTGCGCATACGTTTGCTTCAGTTTCTAACGGTTATGAATGTGATCGTTCGTACACGTATGAAATTTGCGCCTGAAGTAGCCGCTGGCACGTCACTGCGTGTGGTATTGTGTACCTTAAGAATCTAAATTTCTGACCGTCATAGTAATGGTGAATGTCGGCCCCGCGTGGCGTAGGACGTCGGCCTGCTTATCTCCGACAGGGCGTACGCTTCGGCATGAGTTGCGAGCGACGGGGTTGGGGTCCTCTTCCTCGACCAGCGTGGCGCAGCACTCGGCCTTGGCCAGTCAGGCGTTGCGCCACGACCTGGCCAGGCGATTGCCTCCGTGGCACTTGACAGCGGCTGGTTACGACAGCATGGGGCTGGTTCGGGGTTGTGGAACACTGCCGCGTTCTAAACGAGGATCAGGTGCTGGTGCTGTCGCCGGCACACTCTCGGACGTCCCCTGTCCGGTCCGTGGTCCTCGAAGCTGCCGCTTGCCGTCTCCAGAGCGCAGCTGGAGATGCCTATGCTCCGCTTCTCGCCCACGTGTGCAATGCTTACTGTGCTCGTTCGCTTGGTGCATTCTAAAATATTGTAACGACGTGTGATTGACGCAACGCCAACAAATACACTTTATCAGTCGTAAACGAAACCAACAACGTCTTCGTCTCCACGATTAACCGAAGAACCCGCGCTAGTTCAACGTCGTCCCCACTGGCACGTACCCGCGGCAATATAGTTGTTTCATTGGCTCCCCCCGTCGAAAAAAATTATCGTCCCGATGACAGATGCTTGGCAAACTGCGATAAAAGAAACTGCGCAGTCTTGTAAGTCTTCATAGTACGGCTTCATACGAAGCACGTGAACTACCTCGGGTAAATGCCGTCGGCGATTTGAACAGTGAGAGCCCTCTGGAACTACTTCGGATTGACGTCAGTGATGCGTCGGAGAACTGTGTAGGGCCCGAAGTATCGGTGCAGGAGATCTTCAGAGATCCCACGCTGACGAATAGGTGTCCAGATCTTTGTCACCGATGCTCTTTGTTACGGATCTGTTCCGAAGATTGTAGCGTCTGGCGTCATAGTCCTGTTGTTCGTAGATTCGCCAACGCGCAAGCTGCCTAGCTGCTTGTGCTAGTTGTGTGATCTCTTCAGCACCCGTCTCGGTGTCATAAAATTCCTGAGGGATCATTATGTCTAATGTTGTCGTAACCTCACGGCCGTACACGAGACAGAAGGGTGTCTTGGGAGCGGTCTCTTGACCAGCCGTATTGTACGCGAAAGTGACATAACGTAAATCCTCGTCCGAGTTCTTGTGCTCTAGATCGACGTACATGCGTATCATGTCAGTCAGTATCCTGTGGAGTCGTTCCGTCAGCCCGTTTCTTTGAGGGTTATAGGCCGTGATCTTTCAGTGCTCGGTACCACTTAAACGTAGAACGATGTCCAAAAACTTGGCCATGAACACAGTACCTCTGTCCGTGATGACTACTGCGGTAGCGCCATGCCTAAAAACGATGGATTCAAGAAAATATCGTGTAGCTTCATCTGCTGTTCCCCGTCGTAGAGCACCTGTCTCGGCATATCTAGTGAGATAATCCGTGGCGACGATTATCCACCTGTTGCCGGTAGTAGACGTTGCGAAGGGGCCCAGAAAATCCATGCCTACTTGTGCAAATTGTGTGGCAGGTACTTGAACAGGGTGCAGTAGGCCGGCTGGCTTGAAGGAAGGCGGTTTGCGGCGCTAGCAATCCGGACATGTCTGGACGTAACGTTTAACGACCGCAGCAAGTCGCCGTCAGTAGTAATTCTGCCGAATCCTTGCCAATGTGCGAGTGTTGTACAAGTGCCCAGCGGTCGGCTCGTTGTGCCAGGCGTGTAAGATTTCACGTCGAAGCGACGAGGGAACAACGAATAAGGAGTTGCCGCCGCTAGGTGATAAGTTCTTGTAGAGTACGTTGCGGCGCAAGCGGTACGACGCCAGCCCTCTTGCAAAGAGCCTCAGCACGCTATGGTTGGTCCTTCCAGGTAATCAATCAGCGGCAGCAATTCAAGGTCATCCCGTTGCTGGCTTGAAAAATCGGCAGTGTCTACGAGTCCCAGAAAGACCGTATCGTCATCGTCTTGTGCTTCTGTCTCAACAGGAGACTGAGAAAGGCAGTTGGCGTCGGGGTGCCGTTTTCCCGCCTTGTATGCGACAGTGAAGTCGAACTCTTGGAGTCGAAGACTCTAACGTGCGAGCCGGCCGGAAGGATCTTTCAATTCATGAGCCATAAGAGCGAATGGTGTTCGCTAACAATGGTGAAAGACCGACCGCACAAATGCGACAAAATTTCATAACTGCCCATACCATTGTGAAGCATTCTTTTTCAGTGGTGGAGTGGTTAGCATCCGCTCGAGACAGTGTCCCACTAACGTAAGCGATCACCTTTTCGCTGTCGTCCTGCCATTGTACGAGCAGCCGCCCCTAGACCGACATTACTAGCGTCAGTATGCAATATCGTCGGGGCATTTAAATGGAAGTGTGCAAGCACGGGCAGGCGCTCGCATGCGTTGCCGGAGCTCGTGAAACGCCCGCTGCTGGTTTTCGCCCCAAGGGAAAGGGATATCTTCTCTGGTGAGCTGTTTTAAAGGCCCTGCGATGCGCGAGAAATTGGCCATAAATCGCCACTAATATGTACAGAGCCCCAGAAAACATCGCAGGGCCTTTTTGTCGGATGGTATCGGGAAATTAGCGACGGCAGCAATTTTATCCGGATCAGATTGGACTCCTTGGTTACAGACGACGTGACCGAGGAAATGGATCCCTTGAAAACCGAAATGGCACTTTTCAGGCTTTAACGTGAGACTGGCTGAGCGTATTGCTTCAAAAACAGTTTTCAGCCTTCGTAAGTGTTCGTCGAACGTTGCGGAAAAGACAATCACGTGATCCAGGTACACCAGGCATGTTTGCCATTTGAGTCCAGAGAGCACAGTGTCCATTAGATGCTGAAATGTTGTTGGCGGCAAACACAAACAGAAGGGAAGTACGTGAAATACATAAAGTCCGTCAGGCATCACAAAGGCGGTTTTTGCACGGTCTCTCTCGATCTGCCAATAACCGCTTTTCGAGTCCAGTGAGAAAAGGTAGCGCGCGTTTCGTAACCTGTCCAAGGAATCAATACGTGGCAGTGGATAAACGTCCTTCTTTGTGACCTGATTGAGCTTCCAATAGTCGACGCAGAAGCGCAGGCTACCGTCCTTTTTTTCACTAGAACTACAGGTGACACCCAAGGGCTATTAGATGGTCGAGTAACGCCAGTTTTCAAGCATCGTCTTCACTTGCCTTTGTATTGCCTCGCGTTCCTTTGTGGCCACACGATAAGGATTTGTCGAATGGATCGGCCGTCGACATCAGTAATAATGCGGTGTTTGGTAAGTGCCGTTTGACCAACTCTTGATGCAGATGAGAAACAGCCCTGGTACTAATTGATAAGCTCAAAAAGACGGCCTCGCTCAACGGCCGTGAACGTCGGAATAACGTCTGGAATAGGCGCAGCTGTGGGGATGGTAGAGGCCGCCTCATGCGCTAAGTAGCAGTCTTCTATTGGTATTACTTCGTCGAAATAAGCGACAGCAGTACCTCTCATGATGCGTCGATGCTCCTTACTAAAATTCGTCAACAAGAGTTCGGCGCTTCTGTCGATTACATTGATAAATGCTCTGGCAATAGAGACGCCGCAATTCAGTGCTAGCGTATTGATGTGTTCAGTGACTCCAATCCCATTCTGCAGGCTGTCGCAGTGCACGGGTACGAGAGAGCAACGCCGCGGCAAAAGTATGACGTCGTCCGCAGCAATACGCAAGCAAGGTTGTGGATGCTCCTCATGGGTGACATTATCCGAGTTCGTGGCAAACGTGACGCTTGTGTCGCGGATGTTAATCACGGCGCCTTACTCACGCAGGAAATTCATCCCCAATATAAGTTCCTTACGACACTCAGAAAGAATGACGAGGGTGGCGACGAAGGTTGAACCAGTGATTAAGAGTCGGGCCATGCATTTCCCGACACGCGTCATAAATTGACCTCCGGCGGTTTTATGTTGGGTCCGTGCCATGGCGTCTTCACCTTGCTTTCTTTGTCGGCGAGCTGTAAGCTTCGGATTGAAAAATAGAAGCCAGTGTCAATATCAGAGGCTGCTCGGTGGCCGTCAATGTGAGCGATGAGCTCGGTGCTGACGACATCAGTTACGTCTTTCGTAGTTGTATCCGTCGTATTCGTCGTTGCATTCGCCGTCTTCGCCGTATTCGTCATTGCATTCGTCGGAGTGTTTACATTGTCGTTCGTGGATAATGGGGGTTATCAAAAACACTGATTGCTGCAACCTCACCCCAGGAGGTCTCTGCGCCTAGTTTCCCCGTCATGTGCTAGGGGACCTGCCCCTCATGACGTCGGTAAAACTGCGACGAATTGGTGAATTGCAGCGCGCAGGAGATGGCGAATGAGAACGTGATCGGAGAGTCGTCATATTTTGCGGCTGAATGTTCACCGGAGCGTCGTTGTAGGCACGTCGACCGTCATACGGAGTATTGGCGTAATTGGTAGGAAAGCTTGGGTGGGAAACTCCATTTGTGGCAAGCTCGATAGGCGTGTCCAGCTTCGCTACAATGGTAGCACACTGGTCGGCGGTTCACAGTGCACCACAAATCGGTTCTCCAACGCTGACAGTTCGGCGGCAACTCACCATGGAGCCAAGGTGCGGGATATTGCAGGAAGGCTCGATCATATCTTTGGAGACCATTTTGTCCAGTTGCGTTTGGATCACCTCGCGTTCAGCCGCTGACACAAGATGCGGCCTCTGGTGTATGGTCTCCGGTGTGCCTCAACCCACGCTGATGACGTGTACGCGTCAGCAGTGTTGGTTGTATGGGTGACGATACGGGTTCAACCTAGCGGGCGATTTCCGCAACCAAAGGTGTCTTCATAGGACACCAGAATGCGGCGAAGGGCGTCAGCATAAGCAGGTCGTAGGTCAGTAGCTATCATTGTCGTAAAGTAGTCGTTGCGTGGAGTAGGAGGGTCGGAAGCTGCAGCAGTGTAAAATCGTGGTTCGGGCGTTAGAGCAGCTACTTCACAGCCTTCCGAATTGGACAGCTGAGTGAGAGATACACCCTCAGGAACCACTTGCAGGCACCTACCATAGTTAAGAAGAGGAAGACACGCTCGATAGTTCGCAAGAGTTGCAATTGAGCTTGGTAGTACTATTTGGCGCGCCATGAGGACGTCGCAAAGTGGGGAGACCAAGTACGGACCATCTCGAAGTGGTTGATTAGGCGACATGAGAACGTAGGTTGCAGCATCAGGTTTCAGTCGACCAAATGCAGTAGAACGAAGTCGGCACTTGTGGTCGTCGGTCGTGTCGTCAAAGTAATGGGGCAGCTCAAGACAAAGCGTGCCGGTTGCACAGTCAATAAGGGCCAAATTGGCAGTGACAAAGTTGATTCTAAGAAGCACTTCGTGGGGCCACTCGGCCAGTACGGAGAACAGGACTAACACTGGACGGCCGGCAATGGTAAGACGGGCGGCACACATTACCATCACAGCTGTTGTACTGCCATAAGCTACTCGGGCGGCAAGAGACTCGGCAGGTGTTAGGACTTGACGGAGACAGCTACGAAGATATGATCGCATAAGTGAAACCTGGGCGCCAGTATCGGTAAGGGTGTAGCGCCCACCGGCACCGCAATGGGCAGCGCTGTGGCCGGCGCTCTCAGCCAGCGCCTTGGTGCCCGCTGCAAAGTGAATATAAAATATAGATGCGCAGCGCGTGCTCGAGGCACAAGCTCGGTACTCGCAGTGTTGTTATAAAAGCTATCCACGCTGGTCGCCGCAGCCGCTGATTGGCTCACCGCCTTCGCCGTTCTGTAAAAGATAGATGCGACGGCACGGCTCGTGGGCCGCCATCACGTCCCCCTACAGTGGCGACCCGGCGGAGCGCGCCTTTTCCCGAGTGACAGGCTGCCATGCCTAACTGGCTGGAGCCGCAGTTCGACCCACCACAGCCGCCGTTCTCGTCCCGCTACGTCGGCGTATGGTCCGCCCAATTTGAGGCTGTTCTGGAGCTGAATACCATCTGATGGGACAGCTGCCGAAGAAAGGACTGGACTCTGGGGCACGACAAGATACTTTCTGAGGGCAGAATTGTATACATAAGTCGAGAGCGAGAAATGCAGAGAGCACACCATCGGTTTCTCTGGCTCTTTTGCCGTTTTATTATCGGCAGAGCACAGCCATTGCGAACGCAAGGGCTCATCGCGCGGCACCACATGAAAAGACACAGTCGGGTCAACACTGCCGCTGTCCGTGAGCAAGCGCCGTTCACGGTTGATACAGCCCTCAACACTACACACACGAGGCATTTTCTGGCTGTTTCCCGCGAAGTCAACATTTTCGAGCCACGCAACACGCAACCAAACACTGCAACAGCGGAACAGGCGCGCGCGATGATGCATGGAGCAAAAACGAAACTATGAAACTATCACAACCGCATGTAGCGCCACGCCATTTTTTCTTATACCTTATTTAAGTTTGCGCTAAACTTGTACATCCTCGCCTGAAACAGCCTAAAAAGTTGGCAAATGCTGTTTATGTATGTTTAAGGTGTATTTCATTTTGCGTTTTATTAACAGCGATAAATCTCCCTCGACCAATCGGGGCTGGGCTGCGTTTGTGATCTCCGACGTCACGAACGTGTACTGCGGGAAATTCGAAGGGGCTTCAGCACCTATCCTTCAGTTTTTTGCTATTTTATCGCTTATTAAACCTCTGTTCGCAGTAAGAATGGTATGTATGTGATCGTGATAGGATAATATACCATTAAAGCTGAACTTCCCGTTTCTCTTTAGTGTCCCTTTAAGCTGGACAGAGCACATAAATAAGGTACGCACTAAAGTTGCACAGTCAGTTGGTTTGCTACAGCGAAAACGATACTATGTGCCTGTCAGGCTTATCAGTACATTTCGCTGGTACATTGCCATCTTAGCTATGGCTCATTAGTATGGGGAAACGGCAATAAAGACGATATAGAAAAACTAGGAGTATTGCAACGGCGAGCTGTGCGTTTGCTTAATTGTTCAAATCAATACATAGGATCTTCTAAAATAATGATGCGCTACAATATTCTTAATATTAGAAAATCTTACCAAGCAAAGAACTGCATTCGGTTGTTTAAAAAGATCTCCAGCAACTTTGAGACATTTTCAAACCGGTACCTCAGTAGAACCATAGGATACAGCTTACGCCACACCTCACTAGTAGAAAAGAAACCCAGGACAAACTATGGCATGCAAACTATCGAATATAAAACCGTGCGTTTATGTAATACGCACCCTAACATTGTTGATGTCGCTGGAGATTGTAGAACTATTCACCAATTCAAACACTTCATAGTGAACATGTTTCTTTCTTGTGGTCTAAATGTGCTGTATAAATGCTAATGCAAGAGTAAATTCGTCAGTGTTAAGGATGCTTGGTTGTTGCTTTAGTAATGTATTAACTCGTTGGTATGTTATTTTACAAGCAACTTGTGTTCTGCAGTGTGCTAAAAAGATTGTTTTCTATGTAGTTATGAAATGTGTTTTATAAATTCCTTTTCTAACTTGCAAATTCCGCTATATCTGCTGCCCACCGGACACTTCTGTGGCCCCTGACCCAACTTTGCACGGCCGGCCCGTGACTTGCTCGCGATGCGCCGCATCGCCGGCTGCGCCGGATCGTTGTCGCCTCCCGACAGGGTGTACTACGTCAAATGCATGCGTCGTGGCCCATACAACGATTCGAATTAATCGCACGACATGTAAAGGCGCAGTCCGTGAGACGCCGCTGGCCACGCTCGCGAAGCACCGTCAACGCACCATTCGCCTCGCGGGCTTCGACGTTCCTGAAGCCTCGGGACGCATGTCCCGATCGTCATCTCGTCAGGTTGGCGCGTTCCTCCCACCGGCGTCCGTTCATCGGGTGCCTTGCCCGACAGGACGCATAGGTGGAGCCGAGCAGAGCGATTGGCTCTGCATGGAGCTCCGCGATTTTCCATCTTTTGACCAGTTTTTCCTACGATGTGCTGAATTTTGTGTGGGATACGTGATTCGGGAACATCTAAGGACTCTGCGGACACCACTGTTACCGGTGAGCTCTGCGCCTTTTCGTAAATACGGGCCAGGACGTGCCCGCCACACGTGTGCGGAGTGCTAACACTACGCCGATTACGGCGTCGGCTGCTGCGCGGGAGACGCCGGGCGCGCTGCCGTGACAGATGGCGACGCCGGCTGCAGCCGGAGCTGCAACGCCGACAGTGGCGAACGCTAGGACGAACGCGCCTAAACCAAGCTACACTGAAGCTACAAGCTCGCTCGAACGACTTAAAGTACAAGCCGCGCTCTCGGACTTAGACCGAGAACAAATAGAGTGCCAAGACACCGACGAAGGGGATAACATCTTCCTACACGACACCGATGCGCCTGCCACACGCATCGAGCAGGACAATGACAATGAAGGATACTGGCAAACGGTGTTAACCATTCGCCAGAAGAGCGCTCTCGCAAGAGCTGAAGAAAAACCGTGAGAGCAGGCGTGGCTATGACTCGTCGAGTCAGCACCTCGGACCAACCACGAAACCGCCGTTGAAAAAGTCACGAGCCAGCAGACTACCTCCGTTACCAATGGAAGACTTCACAATAATAGTCCGACCACATCAAGGGCTACCAATCAAAGAGTTCACGGCACCGTAGATCTCCAAAGCGGTCATCATGGTCATGCAAAGGAAGGTGAGAGGGGAACATTTCCTTTTACGACTGAAGCCAGGATCAAACATCTTTATCATATCTACCCCCAAACAAGATGGAGCAGATATATATATTCAGGAAGATAACGACGCTCGTTATCAACGCCAAACAACACGCAGTAAAGGATTACGCGGAGGCCGGAGAAGGCACAAGGAAAGGCGAAGTGCACGGATTGTCACAGCACAGGAGTCCGGAAACACTCCCAGCCAACCTGCCCATCATAACACAAGGAGTGGAGATACTAAGAGCACGCGTGCTTGGCGAATCAATGACAGCGGTCATAACTTTCTATGGCCCCATGATACCACGCTTTGTTTACTACATGGGATGAGAAATGCCCTGTTACCCATTCAAGAATACCGTACAATTCAGCAAAGCGTGCATACAAACAGGCCACAGGACGGACGTGTGCCCTCAACCTAATAGCTCAGTATCCAACATATGCCGCACTAAAGAGCCAGAGCCGGATCACGAATGTAAACCCACCTGCACCACTTGTGGAGAGGAGCATCTTGCCGGCTCGAAGGATTGCAAGAAACAGTTCAAAAAGCCGCAGCAAAAGAACAAAACGCCAAGGAAATCATCATCCAGAATATCCAACGCTCCGATAAAGGAATCTCCACCAAGGCCACGTTGGTACGAGACGGACGATGACGACTGGCCACCATTAAGGGGACACGAAGACATACAAGCTGCATCACCACCACGAGAGCGATCTGGATCAAGAGAGCGATGAAGAAGAGATAAGGAGTCTGACTCTTCAGACCACCCCACTTCCAAACGCCAATGCACTGATACAGGGTCCAGGCACAGATGTTCTGGTCCAACAAGGAGGAATGAACCCACCAACAACAAGGTGAGCGGGGCGGGGATGGTTTCTACCACGGATCCTATAACACCCAACCCAGGATATCAAATAATCGTATTCGAAAACAAACAACTGAAGCTAAGTTTAGAAGAACTTAGGCTGGAAATCACCACACCTTAGGGCAAGAATAGCAACCGTAACGGAACAAGTAAATGTGTATGCCAGACAGCTGCAAGCGGAAAATTGACTTCAATTTGCGATTCATTAAGAGCGACGCTATCCATCGCTAAAACATGGGCTATCTTACGTAGTGTGATAGTCCCGGACTCTGCAAAATGGCAACAACGAGAACAATACGCATCCTAGTAGGTGAATACACAAGTAACACCGATACACGGATCCAAGCCCTCAGGGACAAGTACATCAAAACAGGGGGTGATAGCGTCGAATCTCAGCTTCGAAGGGCCAACAAATGATCCTCTAGATGCACCAGTTACGGTTGCGGAACTATATGAGGCGGCACAGGACATCAGACGAAACACAGCACCCGGTGAGCACGGCATCACCAACGCAATGCTGCGCATCCTCAGCAATGAGCAGCTCGTACGATTAGTCGACTACTTCAACAAGGGCATATGGGGAAACTGGTACGATTCCGCAGCAATGCAAGGAAGCAACCATAGTCCTTATCTCTAAACCGGGAAAACAGAAAGCTATTCAAAACCTCAGGCCAATCTCGCTTACGTCATGTCTCGGGAAGCTGTTTGAAAAAGTGATACTCACCAAGTTAACCGAGTATATCAAAAGACACAACCTCCTGTTGCTATACATGTATGGCTCCCGCAAAGACCTTGCGACACAAGGTGTTTTCCTCAGACTCAGAGACGAAGTAATTAACAACTTGGCGAGTGGAGAAGAAAACATAGTGGTGGCGTTAGACCTAAAGAGCGCATTCGACACTATGTCTCATAAGCTCATCATGGAGGAACTAGAAAAAATGGGGTGTGGAAAGAAAACTTTTGACTACGTCAAATCCTTCCTAACTGGAAGGACTGCATGATAGGATTGGAAGATGTACGATCACCCATGCTAAACCTCCCCAACAAAGGAACTCCACACGGAACCATACTCTCGCCATTATTGTTTAACATTGGCATGAAGAACTTAGCAAGAAGGTTACATCAAATATAAGACCTCAAATTCGCGCTCTATGCGGATGATATCACCTTATGGATGCACAAAGGCTCGTTAGGCCAGAAAGAAAGCTCCCTGCACGAAACCATCAATACTGTCCGACACTTCGTGGCAGAATACGGCATGGCCTGCGCACCAGAAAAGTCCGAATGAATCAGCGTCCATGGACGAAACTACCGTAACAGGCCAAACCTGCACCTCCAACTAGAAAACAGCACGCTTCCAGAAAGGACCAAGATTTGTGTCTTGGGCCTCTGGATCCAAAGCAACAGGCGAGCGGATCACACTATTGCGACCCTGAAAACGACAATGAAGCAAATAGCAAGACTAATCGGAGGAATCACAAAGAAGGGGAGAGGCCTGCAAGAAAGCGAAACAGTACGACTCATTCAGCAGGATCATCAGCAGGATAACATACGCTCTACCCTATCAAAACTTAAATCGCACAGAAACCGAGATGGTGGATCAGATCACACGGGGCGCGTACAAAGCGGCACTAGGATTACCGGTGAAAACCTCAAATGAAAGACTACACGACAAAGGAGTTTACCACACCGTTGAAGCGCTCAAGGCAGCAGTTGTGATAAATCAGACGGAGCGCCTATGTCTCTGTGGTGTGTGAAGTGCGCGACACAGTGCGGTGGATTGAGACAACAAAAAGCAGACGACAAGGTGTGCGCGCGCCGAGGCGAATTCCGTGCTGGCTGAAAGACGACAACGTCGAAGAGCGGCCGGCACGTGAACGCGCGGCACAAGAAGAAAAACAACAAAAGATAGGCATCCAATGCGAAGAAACCACGAAACCTCGAGCAGCGAATGAGGAAACGACGAATCGGCCAGAGTGGCAGAAAAAACGAGCCGCGCTGAGAGAAGGGGGAGAGTTCCAGAAGCGGCACCAGGAGAAGGTCGGCCACCGGACCGGGGGTTGAAGACGGGCCGTCGAGAGAGAGAGAGAGAAACAACTTTATTTAAGTGAAAAAAAATTGCACTGAGGGATGGTGGTCAGGCGGTGCCTGGCCGCCACCTCCTCGGCTCGTTGACTGGCCCGGAGTTGCACGTCGAGGCTAGAGTTCCGGAGCACTTTATCCCACGCTTCGGGTGAGGGAGTGGTCAGGAGATCAGGTGGGGGTGGGTCCTCGCTGCAGTCCCAGAGTATGTGGGCAAGGGTGGCGGTCGTGCCGCACTGCGAACAGTGTGGGCTAAAGAGGTCAGGGTATATGTGACTGTATATTTGCGGGCAAGGGAACGAATGGGTCTGAAGGCGGCGCCAAACGATTTGCTGGGGTTTCCTGTTAGGGGTGCGGTGGCGGTTTTGTTTAGCGAGCGAGGCGGTAGTGTTGCGCGATTTCGTGATACGAGGTGAGAGGCTCGCCGGGGCCCTCCTCGGGATCCGTGGCACTGCCCGCCGCTCGGTTGACGAATCCTCGAGCTTGCCGGTGGGCGACCTCGCTTCCCGGGTTGCCCGCGTGTGCAGGGTCCCAAACTAGCGAGATAGGTGGAGGTCCTCGTCGTCAGACTGACGAGCGAGGGGTTGAAGAAGGCGTAGGGTGCCAGGGGTGACGGTGCCGCGAGCAAAGTGAAATATGGCGGTTTTGGAATCGCTAAGTATAGTAGTGTAACCGGCAGCTGCCGCAAGCGCGATAGCCGCTTCTTCGGCTTCTGCTGGGTTTAGGGCGCGGACGGAGCCGGCGACGCGTAAGGCAGTGGTCGTGTCCGAGGGAGTGCGGATAGCGATAACGCTGAGAGCGTACGCTTTCGACTGCGAAGTGTAATGGGCCGCATTTACATATGCTGCCTCTGTGCTTGAGGCGTAGGTCTCGTGCAGGGCCTGCGCCCTCGCCTGTCGACGCCCGTCGTGGCGACGGGCCAGCATGTTTTTCGGTAGTGGTTTTACTACAAAGCGTTGTCGTATCGGAGAAGGTAGGCAGATCGGGTCTTGGCCAGAGGGCGATGCAGTGAGGCCGATGCGATCGAGGATCCACCGGCCGGTCTTGCTTCCGCGAAGACGTTGTATTTGGGCAGTGCGATGTGCCTCAATCAATTCGCCGAGGGTGTTGTGAAGACCGAGGCTCAGGAGATGTGTCGTGGAGGTGGTGGGGCAAGGCCTAGAGCTAGCTTGTAGACCTTGCTAATGAGTCATTCGACTCTGTCCTTTTCGGTGCGTAAAAGGCAGAGGTACGGTAGGGCGTAGCTGATGCGCGATATCACGAAGGCGTGAATGAGTTGAAGTTCCTTTTTGCGCATGCCTTGCCGGCAGGCAGACACGCGTGCGTTGAGACGGGCCGTCTCTGTGACCGCAACGGTCAGCCGGTCGGGCGTGGTGGTGTTGTATTGGCCTGTTTGGACGTGAAGACCAAGGATTCGCATGTGGTTCACTTGCGGTAAGGCCGTTCCATTTACGTAAACTTGGATGGTCGGTAAAGGGGGGTGTTTGATCTTGCGGTGGTCGGGAGGTCTAAGCAGCAAGAGTGCAGATTTGCTTTCCGAACATTTGAGGCCTGCCTGCGTTGCGTGGTGAACGACGGCGTCGGCGGAACGTTGAAGGGTCTCTTCAATCTGGCCGTCCTAGCCCGTGGCCGTCCACAGTGTAATATCGTCGGCATAGATGGTGTGGCGGAAGCCGGGGATCTCGTCGAGTGAGGCAGGAAGTGTACTCATGATCTGATTGAAAAGAAATGGGGAGAGGAATGTTCCTCTGTCCCCGAGGTTCATTCGGGCGGACGTGAGGCCGCCGGCCAGTGAGAGCTTTACCGTTCGGTTTGAAAGGAAGTCACATACGTAATTGTACGTGCGCTCGCCCGCATGTATGGCGGCAAGGTTCGAGGCAATAGCCACGTGTTGCCTCGTACCGAAGGCCTTGTGGAAGTCGCCGCCGAGCAGGGCGCGGGTTACCGCGTGAGGCGGTGTCCGAAGTAGGTCGTGATGTATTTGAACGAGTGCGTCTTGCGTGGAAAGATGGGCACGGAACCCCAGCATCGTCGGTGGAAACAGATCGTTCTCTTCCGCGTAAGTTTGCAGTCTGGCGAGGACTACGTGTTCGATCAATTTGCCGAGGCACGAGGTGAGCGAGATGGGACGTAAGTTGGCGATATTCATCTTTTTGCCCGGTTTCGGGATGAACACGAGTTTCGCGTGTTTCCATTCTTGAGGTAGTTTGCCCGAATGCCAGCACTCGTTTGCATATTGCGTGAGTGCGACAACCGATTTGTTGTCGAGGTTTCTTAGTACTTTCTAACGCCGTCGGGACCGGGCACCGAGGCCGTGCGAAGTTTGAGAAGAGCCGCATACATTTCGGCCTCCGTAAAATCGGCGTCAAGCGTGGGGTTTGGATCGCCATTGTAAGGGGCCAACGGTGGTGGCGGTGTATTCGGTGGGGCAAGGCCCACGTAGCGGTCGGCTAGCTCGTCGAGTAAGTCGGCGTCAGTTCCCGGGTAGTTGTGCAGGAGATGTTGCAGCTGTTTCTGGGCTCACGACTTTGAAGTTCCGGGATCGAGCAAGTGACGCCGAAGATGCCACGTTTTCTTGCTGCTCATCTGCCCGTTCAGGCCGTCGCACAACTGGCCCCACTGTTGCCGCGCGAGGGCGTGATTGTGGCTTTCGATATCGCGTGCGAGCGCCTCGATGCGGCGGCGCAGCTTCCTGTTGTGTCGTTGCCGTCGCCACCTGCGGAGGAGGCTCGCATGTGCATCCCACATGTGCAGAAGACGAGAGTCAGTCGTAGGCGAATCGGTGGCGGTCGCTTCTATCTCGCGCGTCGTGATGTTCACTTGCTCGTGCAAAGAAGAGATCCAGTCGCGGAGGTCGGTAATGGCATCCGGGGCTTGCTCTTCGCGCAGCTTGCGGAACTTGGGCCATTCCGTGATGCTTGCCGTGGGCTTGGGCTTCTTGCAGACGAATGTCTGCACTGTGGTCGCAAGGATGTAGTGATCACTACCCGCAAGTAGGCCCGTGTTCTCCCAGGACGCTCGCGTCACGTTCTTGCAAAACGTGAGGTCTGGCGAGGTGTCGCGGCATACGCTGTTGCCTATTCGGATGGGCGGCTGTTGCGGGTCGTTTAGCAAAGTAAAGCGCAGATCCTGCACGAGGGACCATAGCTTGTTGCCTCGGGGGTTTGTGTGCATGCAGCCCCAGTCAGGGTGGCGTGCGTTGAAATCGCCGAGCACGAGCAGTTGCGCGTCGCCGGCGAGTGCTAGTGTTTTGCGAAAAAGATGAGAGAAATTTTCTACGGCTGCGTGCTCGTGGGGAACAATAAACGTTCAGAACGAATAGCGACCGGTCCATGCGTTTTCGTGGTAGGATTTCGACGACTGTGTGTGGGATGTCTGTGTATTTTATATCGTGCTGTGTGGCCGTGAGGTTGTTGTGTACAAGCGTGGAAGTGCAAGGGGGGGCCGTGCAGGTCGAGCTGCTGGTAGGCCGCGTAGCTAGGAAGGCTGGCTGGCGCGGCCGTTTCTTGCAACGCGATGACGTCCGGAATTGATTCAGTGTTTGCCAGCGGATCGTTTTGTAATTTCTTTACGAGTTGCTGCAGATGGCTCCGTTTTTTGCGGCAGCCCTTGCAGTTCCACTGCCATACGATCAGATTGGTACGAGCCATGATTAATTCATGGAAGTGGCCCCTTGCGGCGTGGAGGGGCGACTGCGCGATGAGGACGGGTGCGTCGAAGATGCTTATGAACGCTAGTGAGCGCATTTTCTGTGTATTGCTTCAGAGTGTTGTACGAAGCGTGCGTGTTGCCGATTGCCTGCTCTAGATTTGCGAAGCGGGCATCTATGGCTTGCTACATGGTTTTGAGACGGGTCTCGAATTTCGCATCCAAGGCGTTAAAGCGGGCTTCGAGCTTTGCGTCGCTGGCTTGAAATGCCTCAGCGACAGCTTTCGTGACTGCCCTTGTAATGGATGCGTCTATTTGAAGCGACTCAGTTGAAGTGGTGGCTTTACGCTTTCCCGCAGCGGCGGCTTGCGGCTGCTGCTGCTGTGGGACGGTGGTTTTTACGGGCGGTTGGGTGAGGGCCCTGTTCAATTTGGAGTCGAGCGACTGTGTGTGCTGAGTGAGGTTTTCTATTTGGGATAGGAGTGTTGAGATTTCGGACTGCTGCGAGGACAATCGGGCCTTAAGTTAGGAATTCTCTCTGACCAGCTCCCTCACCTGTGTGTATTGCGACGAGTCCTGTGACGACGACTTCCGCGAGGACGGAGGTCCTTGGGCCCAGGCAACCTTTGTGGGGCCGGACGACGACTGCAACGAGCCCTTGGTCGAATCCACGAAACAGTCAGCTGATGTCGAAGCGCCCCGGGAGGACGAGGCCAAAAGTAGCGGCTGGTTGACGGGGTCCTCGAGCGGGACCTCGAGCGGGACGGAGATCTGTTGCCGGTGCGGGATCTCGAGCGACTGGCCGGTTCTTGCTGCAGCGGTTGGCCGAGAGGCGGGAAAGACTGATCGCGGGACGGCGAGCGGCCGGTTCGTAGGATCGACGGTCGTCGAGGCGATTTAGACCGTTTCGAGTTTGGGCCGGATGGCGTTGGCTTCTTCACGAAGCGATATTTACAGTTCAAACTGTTTGTGGTGTGTCCGCCGTTGCAAACAATGCAGCGGGCCTGGCATCTCGGCTAGGCGTCTTGCGGGGCCGGCGGGTGGTCTTCGCCGCAACGGGAACAGCGGTTGCGTCTGGGATGAGGGCACACGTCGGTTCGGTGGCCCACCTTGCGACAATTGAAGCAGGCTTTCACCTTCCGATAGAAAGGGCAGAGGCGTATGTGCACGCCGTGGTAAAATATCCATCGGGGTAGATGATCCCCGAGCATCGTGACGAGTATGTGACTGTTCCGTCCCATACGGCGGCCGCCCACCACGGGCATATTCGGGTTGCTCTCCCGTAGGTCTTGTAGAATTTCTTCATAGGAAAAATTGTCGAATACGTGGAACATGATCCCACGAAACGCATCGTCTGGCGGCGGGGCGTAAATGAATTTCGATGGCCTGGTCCCCGAATTTTAGGGACGTAACTTGGAGGTACGTTTTTGCTCGAGCTGAGTCTTGCATGCTTAGAATGAATGTATTGTTGGTAGGGTGGACCCTTACTTGGTCGCGGGACGCCGACGGCTGGTCCAGTAGCGACGCTGCCTTGAGTAGGGCTTCGTATAGTTGCTAGGGCGGTAGCTTCGTGAGGTCGATTGGGGTTTGGGCCGTCCCGCGATGTGGATGGCGTCGGCCGGCATTCTGGGTAAGGGGCCGCGTCGTCGCTGGGGCGGCGGTCGTGGCTTCGGATCGTTGCGAGGTGCCCGCGTTTGCTCGGCGTCCTTCGGGTCCGGCGTGGCTTGGCGAAGCTCGAGCCTTCGCTTCTCCTGGGCACGAAAACCGGGCGGCGGCTGCCAAGAGTCGTCCTCCCATTCGTCGGTCGAGATCGTGTTTCCTTCTACTACGCACTTCATGTCGGTGGGCGGCCGGGTGCGGTAGGAAAGGCGGGCGGCCGCGAGTGAGTGAGTGAATAAACTTTATTTTAAAATAAATTATTCAGATGGCCTCATGCGAGGCTTATCTATGGTCGGGGCCCCTATTTCAGGGCTCCGCTGTCTTCCGCAAGCCTGTAAGCTCTTCTGACCAGGAGGATCTGGTCCTCTAGGTCTGAGCTGGCCAGCAGTGCCTCCCACTGATCTCTATTTCAATTTGGTATGTGAGGTTCGATGTTGTGTGATGTACACTCGCATGTTATGTGGTACAGGGTTGGTGTTGACCCACACCATGGGCACATGTCTCTAAAGGCTGAGGGCTGTATCTTGTATGCTATAATTTTTTAACTGCGCTAACACACACTGACAAGGACGAGGCAGACAAGACGTGCGCAGTTTACTCGCAACTGAATGTTTAATGGGTGAAAATGACATATATACAGAGAAATGAACACATCTGATTGGCAATCCAACCAAGGATACATTGACGTCACACAGTAGCATCTAAAAACGCCATCTCGCAATCAGCTAGTGACACCGAAGGTTCGCTAACACACCCACGTGTAGTTTTTATCTTAAATGCCTCAAACAGTTCCCTAGTACTACGGTCCCTATGACGG